>NC_081524.1:39918806-39948806 GCF_030273125.1 Centropristis striata | reverse complement strand
TCTATTAAATGCCTGACAATTCACACCTGAATGTCACTATTTCCCTGCCAGGCGACTCCATGAGGTACCATAATGGACGCCCATTCTCCACCCGGGACAAGGACCCTGATCCTCTGGGGATCCACTGTGCAAGAGCCTACATGGGAGGCTGGTGGTACAAGAACTGCTACAAGACCAACCTTAATGGTCTTTATGGCATTAACAGTAATAACCAGGTAGGATTATGAGACAATGGGCCCAGACATGCTGGATCTCTTTGTGCTTGTTTTGTTTATCTTCATTAGTCGGGAGAAAGTGCCTCTTTGAGGGCCTGTGTAGTAATATAGTAACCCATCCATGACAGTCTCTACCAGAATAGATACACTTTACACACTTTGTCTCTGAGAAACGCTAATAATAATAATAATAATAATAATAATAATAATAATAATAATAATAATAATAATAATAATAATAATAATACAAGTCCAGGAAATGGCAGCACACAATGAGAAACACTAATATAAAAAATAAAATAAAAAAATAAAGTAAAAATAATATTAATAATAATAATTAAAATACTATGATAATATTATATTACAAGTAACAGACACACAACCACACACACACACACACACACACACACGTGGTAACAGACAGATACACACACAGACAGGACGGCAGACGGTGAGAATCGCTAATAATAATAATAATAATAATAATAATAACAATAGTAATAATAATAATACAAGTCCAGGAAATGGCAGCAAGCAATGAGAAACGCTAATAATAATAATAATAATAATTATAAGAATAACAATAATAATAATAATAATAATAATAATACAAGTCCAGGAAATGGCAGCAAGCAATGAGAAACACTAATAATAATAATAATAATAATATGATAATATTTATAATACAAGTCACAGACACACGCAGACACACTTATAATTATATTTTAATTATTAGCGTTTCTCATTGTTTGTTGTCCTTTGTCCTCTCCTGGACTTGTGTATGTGTCTGTGTCCAGGAAAGGACAAAGGACAACAAACAACGAAAAACATATAATATTAAAAATTAAAGTCAAATTCTATTAAAAGTAAGAGAAAAGGGAAAAAGCTCTCCGTTGAGTCTTAATCAGTTTTCTGTACAGATCATATAGAAGAAAAAAAAGAAGAAAATAAATAAATAAAAATAGATAAATAAACACTTTGTCTTCTATGATACAGCAAACTAACCAAATATTATCAATGTATGTTTCCTTTCTAACAGGGAGTCGTCTGGATAGACTGGAAAGGTAAAGACGTCTCCATCGCTTTCACTGAGATGAAGTTCAGACCGTCCAGATTCTCTCCTGCAACTCACGGCTAAGAATCATCGGTCTTCATCGACTAACGAGAGTTAAAGATCCAGAAATCCAGAAGACGGTGGATCTCACAGTTGCTGCATATCACTTTCCAACTGAAATTGCATGTACAGTGGTTTTGATAGCGATAACTATCAGTACATTTGATTCAATGTGCAACCTTTTTTTCTAATCAGTCTAAAAGTTTTTATTGCAACTTTTTGTATCCTGTTCTACTGTTCTGCCTGACCCGTCCATTCCAACAGTTATGTTCTGACTCTAATATCTTCTTGTGCTCCATCATGGTATGCCACCCACTACTACTGTAATTGAATATGCACTGTCTCACTCCATTGGAATAAATGTGGCTAATGTGGGTCTGATGTGTCGTTTTTTGGTGAACTGAATTAAAACAACCAACTCTTTTGACGCAAAAAAAGTTTCTTCATTCTCTGAGATACAAGACAAACAACTTCACCAACTTCAGCAATGGCGGGCGGTGCATTTCACACTTAGGCCTTCAGTGATGTCCAACTTAGTCAATAAATACCTTTCATTATGTCAGCATTTATAACACCAGGACTGGAGAGTAGTTAGAAACACACTGAAGCACTACTAGGCATTGCATCACCTCAGTTGTTTACAAAATGGGCTATTATCCGGCGCATCAGCAATTAAAACATATCTAATATGCTACTGTCAAAACTTAAAAATAAAAGGGTCTTTAAAATTATCTTTCCAAAAAGTTTTATTAAATGAGTCCACAAAGAATATGCAAGCTTTAACAAGATTGTACAATAAATTGCAAAATTGCAGTTTAATATCAGAAAGACACTAACAAGACGGCCATACTTTGGCGACAGCGACACAATAAACAAGTCTCTTTGTGAAAAAACGTTTTCATGTCAAAACGTGACGTATATGTGACCTGTTGCTGTGAGTACAACCACACAGCTGCGCCAACGCGCCAGATTATTTACATACCGTTAACAGTCCCGACCGGGGGTGACTCTGTTGGTCTGCACTGCCGTGGCTCAAACTAGTAAGTATCCATAATATTATATATATATATATATATATTATATCCAATCACAGGACGCGGAAATGTCACATTCAACGTGAGGCCAGCTAGAGCATAGACATACATATATACATATATATATATATATATATATATATATATATATATATGTATATATGTCTATGAGCTAGAGCAGTAGTTCTCAACCTTTTTGAGTCGCGACCCCCAATTTAACATGCATGTTGTCCGCGACCCCCGCTCACTGAACAGAATCATGCACAGTTCAGATCACCCAAAAAAGAAACAAAATGACCAAAAAACGGAACCAAAATGACCAAAAAAGACACAAATTGACCACAAAATGATCAAAAAAGACATAAAATTACCAAAAAAAGCCAGAAAATGACCAGAAAAGACACAAAATGACCAAAAAAAGACACAAATTGACCAAAAAAAGACACAAATTGACCAAAAAAGACACAAAATGACCAAAAAAGGAAACAAAATGACCAAAAAATGCACAAATTGACCACAAAATGACCAAAAAGACACAAAATGACCAAAAAAGACACAAAATGAAAAAAAAAAAACCCACACAAAATGACCAAAAAAAGACATGAAATGACCAAAAAAGACACAAAATGAAAAAAAAAAAACCCACACAAAATGACCAAAAAAAGACATGAAATGACCAAAAAGACTAAAACACATGAACACTTTAACACAGTGGAGACAGAGCTGACTTCCAAAATGATTTGGCGACCCCCAGAAATCATCTCGTGACCCCAATTGGGGTCCCGACCCCAAGGTTGAGAACAGCTGAGCTAGAGGGCCTTACTGACACAACTCGTGATCTGATTGGCTATCGCAACTATCTATCAACTGTATTTGCCCGTTCACTTACAGTGAACAGACGCCCGCATTGTTGATTCTGAAGGCCCGGGCAGATTTCATACAGCCTGGCAACATGAGATAGCTGAATTCTGATTGGATAAAAACTCTAACCTAAAAACAACAGCACTGGAAGGAGCATAATATGACATGAGGAGAATATGAATACTTTTAGATATTTAGGGAAAGAAAATGAAAAATTAAATTAACCTCTGGTTATGTTAGGCCAGCAGAGAAGGCCTTGCGTCAGCTGGGAAGCCTTATCGAGCCATTCAGCAAGTCATGGCCATGTTTATCACTCTGTTGTTGCATTCATCTCTTTATCAGATACGTAGACTTACAAAATGTTTAGATGTCCTTGATTTTAGAGAAACACCAACAATGAATGAAGCCAATGGGCTAACAGACTGATGATGTGACTATAAATGGGGCTAGTGGTGTGCTGACAGCCTTTCTGCAGCAAGACACCAGCAAGAAAACACAAAATGGCAACAGAAATACCAGTGATCACTGTGGGAGCAGTGTTCCTAGTTGTGCTGCTGTTGATGGTGCTGATCAACATTTCTGGACAGAGAGAAAGAAATGTACAGGAAGGCCACAAGAGAAGTAAGTCTACAGGTCGTTGTCTATTTGTTGCCTTTACATGTACACTACCGTTCAAAAGTTTTAGAACACCCCAATTTTTCAATTTTTTATTGAAATTCAAGCAGTTCAAGTCAAATGAACAGCTTGAAAGGGTCCAAAGGTAAGTGGTGAACTGCCAGAGGTAAATAAAAAAAGGTAAGCTTAACCAAAACTGAAAAATAATGTACATTTCAGAATTATACAAGTAGGCCTTTTTCAGGGAACAAGAAATGGGTTAACAACTTAACTCTATGGAGTCTTGGGCTATTTTGTCCATTTTTTAATTCTTTTCATGTCTTTGTAAGTCATTTTGTGTCATTTTGTGTCTTTTGGTGTCTTTTTTGGTCATTTTGTGTCTTTTTTTAGTCCTTTAGTCCAACATAAAATGTGATTTTGAATCACTATCATGCTCAATAAAGAATTTTAAATGTTGCAAATGTGCATTAACTTTTCCAGAATTTAATTGAAAATTATGCAGTTTAATGTTTCAATGTACTCTATACAATGTAAATTAATGCACATTTGCAACATTTAAAATTCTTTATTGAGCATGATAGTGATTCAAAATCACATTTTATGTTGGACTAAAGGACTAAAAAAAGACACAAAATGACTAAAAATAGACACAAAATGACAAAAAAAGACACAAAATGACTTACAAAGACATGAAAAGAATTCAAAAATTGACAAAATAGCCCAAGACTCCATAGAGTTAAGTTGTTAACCCATTTCTTGTTCCCTGAAAAAGGCCTACTTGTATAATTCTGAAATGTACATTATTTTCCAGTTTTGGTTAAGCTTACCTTTTTTTATTTACCTCTGGCAGTTCACCACTTACCTTTGGACCCTTTCAAGCTGTTCATTTGACTTGAACTGCTTGAATTTCAATAGAAAACTGGAAAAATTGGGGTGTTCTAAAACTTTTGACCGGTAGTGTATATATCATAATTGTGACTTTAATTTGTCCAGGAAATATGCGTCACTTGGGGGTTTAATGAGTTCAGGTGAAGCATAAAGCTGAATATGGGAGATTCTAGAAGATTTAAAGTGTTTGTTACACGGGTGTCACCATAGGTTCTTATGGGTTAATGACAGCTAGAACACCACTGAACTTGATTACTTGATGATAAGTTAATTCTCTCTTGGTTTTACCTTTGCTTTTTCTCTTAGTTGACTCTGGGCTGCTGCAGTACCTCTACCAGTTCCTTCCCTACTCCGTGTCTCCTTCCCTCCCAGGTCCTCCTAGTCGTTTCCTCATTGGAAACTTGTTGGAGCTGACACATGAACACCTGCCGATCCACCTGACCTCTCTGGCTCAGCGGTACGGAAACATCTACCGCCTGAAATGTGGAAACACAAGTAATCATCCCATTTCAGATTGATGCATTTGGCACATTGTATCATATCACATTCTGACTTATAACAAACGTTTTTAATACAAAAGTGTGTTGTGTTTTTTCAGCCATGGTGGTACTTAATAGTAGTGAAGTCATACGAGAAGCACTGGTGAAAAAATGGTCAGATTTTGCTGGGAGACCAGTTTCATATACAGGTAAACAACTCTAACTTCTTTTGCAGTAACAGAATACATATTTATTATTATGTCCTTATGACCTCTCCTTACCAAGGTTATTATAGTTAACGAAAACTAACAAAATAACGAAAACTAGAATTGAAAAAACATTTTCGTTAACTGAAATAAAAATAAAGAGAGTTTTTAAAAAAAATGATAACTAACTGAAACTGTATTGTGTGGTTAGAAAACTAACTAAAACTAACTAAAATTATAGTGAAAATGTCTTTTTTTTTTCATATTTTTGGTTGATATCAAACCTTTTTCATTTATCTGGTTTTATGACTTAATAAACTTATTGGGGCTGAGATTTATTGTGACCTTATTGAATCTTGCACCGAAACAAATACCTCATTACAAAAAACTAAAACTAACACTAAAACTAATAAAAACTAAACTAAAACTAAGCATTTTCAAAAAAAATTAAAACTAATTAAAACTAGCAAACTCACTCTAAAAACTAACTAAAACTAACTGAATTTGAAAACAAAAATTGACAACGAAATTAAAACTAAAACTAATGAAAAATCCAAAACTATTATAACCTTGCTCCTTACTTGCACCAGGTGATATTGTGTCTAATAAAAAACAAACAAACAAAATTTAAACAAAACAAATACAAAGGTGTAGAACATCTATAGGGATTTTTTGAGTTTGGTCTTAAAAGTATTTAAAGAGGAACATGATTCTTTTAGATGTTTTATGTCATTCCACTGCACCTTGATAAACAAATGAGAATTTTTGTTTGCATCTCCATAACATACACTACTGGTCAAAAGTTTTAGAACACACCAACTTTTCCAGAATTTAGTTGAAAATTATGCAGTTTAATGTCTCAGTGTACTCTGAAATTAATGCACATTTGCAACATTTAAAATTCTTTATTGAGCATGATAGTGTTTTGAAAGTAAAAAAAAGATTCAAAAACACATTTTATGTTGGACAAAAGGACTAAAAAAAGACACAAAATGACAAAAAAAAGACACAAAATGACCAAAAAAAGACACAAAATGACAAAAAAAAGACACCTAAAGACACAAAATAACAAAAAATAGACACAAAATTTAAAAGTAGACACAAAAATTTAAAAGTATTTAAAGAGGAACATGATTCTGTTAGATGTTTTATGTCGTTCCACTGCACCTTGATAAACAAATGAGAATTTGGCAACAGAAGTCCTACAGAAAGGAATATGTAAATCATTCTTTCTTCTTGTAAGATGTGCATGATAATGAGAATTAAACTATATGTCCTGATGACCTCTCCTTACCTGCACCAGGTGATATTGTGTCTGGGGGGGGGCACACCATCTCTCTGGGGGACTATAACGAGGAGTGGCGGGCCCATCGCCGCCTCGTCCACGGCGCTCTGCAGCGCTGCTGCCAGCAGTCGCTGCACGATGTGATCGAGAGGCAGGCGCTGCGTCTGAGAGAGGTACGCTGCAAAAAAAGAAAAGTTGGGTCAACTCAAAATGTCAAGGCAACAAACTTCGATAAAATTTTAAGTTGGACAGTTAAACTAAATATTTTAATTTTTGTTTACGATTGTAACGCCGCTATGAAATGTCAGCTAATGTTGTGACCACAATTTTGAGTTAGCATTGATACGCTAATGGCTACTCTTGTAGCTGTAACAAGCAGCGCCGCTAGCATCAGTTAGCCGCTAGCATCAGTTAGCCGCCAGCATCAGTTAGCCGCTAGCATCAGTTAGCCGCTAGCGTCAGTTAGCCGCTCCCCCAGATTGTAACACCGCTATGAAATGTCAGCTAATGTTGCGACCACAATTTTGAGTTAGCATTTATACGCTAATGGCTACTCTTGTAGCTGTAACAAGCAGCGCCGCTAGCATCAGTTAGCCGCTAGCTTCAGTTAGCCGCCAGCATCAGTTAGCCGCTAGCATCAGTTAGCAGCTAGCATCAGTTAGCAGCTAGCATCAGTTAGCCGCTAGCATCAGTTAGCAGCTAGCATCAGTTAGCCGCTAGCATCAGTTAGCCGCTAGCATCAGTTAGCAGCTAGCATCAGTTAGCCGCTAGCATCAGTTAGCCGCTAACATCAGTTAGTCGCTAGCATCAGTTAGCAGCTAGCATCAGTTAGCCGCTAACATCAGTCAGCCGCTAGCATCAGTTAGCAGCTAGCATCAGTTAGCCGCTAGCATCAGTTAGCAGCTAGCATCAGTTAGCAGCTAGCATCAGTTAGCCGCTAGCATCATTAGCCGCTAGCATCAGTTAGCCGCTAGCATCAGTTAGCAGCTAGCATCAATTAGCCGCTAGCATCAGTTAGCCGCTAGCATCAGTTAGCAGCTAGCATCAGTTAGCCGCTAGCATCAGTTAGCAGCTAGCATCAGTTAGCCGCTAGCATCAGTTAGCTGCTAGCATCAGTTAGCAGCTAGCATCAGTTAGCAGCTAGCATCAGGTAGCCGCTAGCTTCAGTTAGCCGCTAGCATCAGTTAGCAGCTAGCATCAGTTAGCCGCTAGCATCAGTTAGCTGCTAGCATCAGTTAGCAGCTAGCATCAGTTAGCCGCTAGCTTTCGCTAGTGACCGAATTTCACCGCTTTCCCGCATTTCCCAACAAAGAAATAAGAGTTATCAGAACTATTGTCCCTTGTTGTGAACCCCAACTTAAAGATATAAGTAACAACAACTCACCAACTTGTTTTTGAGCAGACAACTGGCTTCCTTTGTTGTGCTAACTTACATTATTGCCCTTAATGTCAATAATTTATATTTAAGTTTTACCAACTTAAATCACTGTTTTAGGCCAAAAAATACAAGTTGGCTTTTTTGCAGTGTACAGATACATGAAGAACACACTGCACACCAGAGGATTATTATAGGGCCTTATCTGGAGAACATAATGGCCTGTTCTGTGATAGCAGAGATCCAAATGTTGGGGTATTTCCAGAGATAAAGCCTGGTTTGTTCCCTGTTTAGGTTCTGATGGACTATCAAGGCAGAGCTGTAGATCTCTCTGAGGATTTCACAGTGGCAGCCAGTAATGTTATCACCACTTTGGCTTTTGGAAAAGAAGTGAGTATCTGCCTTAGCTCAGTTCAGACAGAAACTGTCTATGTTGTTTCTTTTACAAGCTTGCATTACGTACACTACCGGTCAAAAGTTTTAGAACACCCCAATTTTTCCAGATTTTTATTGAAATTCAAGCAGTTCAAGTCAAATGAACAGCTTGAAAGGGTCCAAAGGTAAGTGGTGAACTGCCAGAGGTAAATAAAAAAAGGTAAGCTTAACCAAAACTGGAAAATAATGTACATTTCAGAATTATACAAGTAGGCCTTTTTCAGGGAACAAGAAATGGGTTAACAACTTAACTCTATGGAGTCTTGGGCTATTTTGTCCATTTTTGAATTCTTTTCATGTCTTTGTAAGTCATTTTGTGTCTTTTTTGGTCATTTTGTGTCATTTTTTTAGTCATTTTGTGTCTTTTGGTGTCTTTTTTTGTCATTTTGTGTCTTTTTTTAGTCATTTTGTGTCTTTTGGTGTCTTTTTTTTGTCATTTTGTGTCTTTTTTTTTGGTCATTTTGTGTCTTTTGGTGTCTTTTTGTCATTTTGTGTCTTTTTTTTGTCATTTTGTGTCTTTTTTAGTCATTTTGTGTCTTTTGGTGTCTTTTTTTTGTCATTTTGTGTCTTTTTTTGGTCATTTTATATCTTTTTTTAGTCCTTTAGTCCAACATAAAATGTGATTTTGAATCTTTTTTTTTTACTTTCAAAACACTATCATGCTCAATAAAGAATTTTAAATGTTGCAAATGTGCATTAATTTCAGCGTACACTGAGACATTAAACTGCATAATTTTCAATTAAATTCTGGAAAAGTTGGCGTGTTCTAAAACTTTTGACCAGTAGTGTAAGTTAATTCATTATGTACTATTCTGTTACTTGACGGTGCATTGCATCTGAAGGATATATGCAAATATAAATCTCTGTTTTCCAGTATGATAAGAGTTCTGTGGAGCTGCAGCAGCTGCACAGCTGTCTGAATGAGATCGTTGCTCTGTGGGGCTCCTCCTGGATTTCTGCCCTGGACTCCTTCCCGCTGCTCCGAGTCAGTAAAGGTTCACTATCTCAACTAAAGGCCACAAGAAGACTAACAAACATCTTTTAAAAGAGATTTCACACGTTATGTTATTTGTTCTCCCAAAGAAATTACCCAATCCTGTGTTTGCCCGTCTCCTGAAAGAGGTGGCTAAAAGAGATGAACTCATAAAAAAACATCTCAACAACTACAAGGTGAGTAAAAACAAATGCTGAATAAATAAATGTTAAAAATCTGTCAAAAAGTGTCAAAATCACACTGGTCAAATCAGGAAGTTATGACTGTTAAACGAGATGTTATCTACTAATGCTGAATATGAAAATAGCTACTCGGATATGCTATTATAGTGCAAAGAAAGAGCAAGTTTGAGTAATCATCTCATAAATTCACATCATAAACAAATTTTAAATCCAAGTTCTCTTTGGGTATTCATCCAGAAAAGCTCTGTTATTTTCTGATTGTTGCTTTGTTATCTGAGCAGTTACAAGACAAAAAAAACAAGGATGCTATCACAGGATTCCTCCTTCAGGGCCTCGACAAACATCCCAACACACAAGATGGAGTTGTAAGTAATAGTCGTCATTTACCAGTGGAGATCAATTTAAAATGTTTACTTCTTTAAATTAACTTATATATATATACACTACCGGTCAAAAGTTTTAGAACACCCCAATTTTTCCAGTTTTTTATTGAAATTCAAGCAGTTCAAGTCAAATGAACAGCTTGAAAGGGTCCAAAGGTAAGTGGTGAACTGCCAGAGGTAAATAAAAAAAGGTAAGCTTAACCAAAACTGGAAAATAATGTACATTTCAGAATTATACAAGTAGGCCTTTTTCAGGGAACAAGAAATGGGTTAACAACTTAACTCTATGGAGTCTTGGGCTATTTTGTCCATTTTTGAATTATTTTCATGTCTTTGTAAGTCATTTTGTGTCTTTTTTTTTGGTTATTTTGTGTCTTTTTTTGGTCATTTTGTGTCTTTTGGTGTCTTTTTTTGTCATTTTGTGTCTTTTTTTAGTCCTTTAGTCCAACATAAAATGTGATTTTGAATCTTTTTTTACTTTCAAAAAACTATCATGCTCAATAAAGAATTTTAAATGTTGCAAATGTGCATTCATTTCAGAGTACACTGAGACATTAAACTGCATCATTTTCAATTAAATTCTGGAAAAGTTGCTGTGTTCTAAAACTTTTCACCAGTAGTGTATATTTATTTATTTATTTATTATTATTATTTTTTTTAACTATAAATGACATGTCTTCATGTCCTTCAGCTCCTGACAGATGTTCATGTCCACATGGCCACCGTGGACCTCCTCATCGGGGGGACAGAGACCACTGCAGCCTGGCTGAACTGGACTGTGGCCTTCCTGCTGCACAGACCAGAGGCAGGCATCTCTTTCCATAAAACACAACAGAACACGCTGCAGAGTTACACACTCTGAAGTTTATCTCAGTGTCTCTCTACTCTGCTGCTTTGATCTCCAGGTGCAGACCAAAGTGTATGAGGAGTTGTGCACCGTGTTAGAGGGTCGATACCCCAAATACAGCGACAGACACAGACTTCCTGTCCTGAGCGCTCTGATCAGCGAGGTGCTCAGACTCAGACCGGTCGCCCCGCTGGCGGTTCCACACAGAGCCATCAGAGACAGCAGGTCAGCTGGACCACAATATGCAGTCAAAGAGAAAGAATTAGAAGATTTGTGGTTCTGAATTATTGGGATAATTTGAAAAAAATCTTGCTTCCTCCAAACCAACAAAGTGATGAATGAATAAACCAGCCAAACCGACCAACTATGCACAAACTACAATATAATGGTTATATACTGTAGATTAAGTATGTTGCAGTATTGACATCAATAGTTCCTCTTGTGATGAGTCAGCGACTATAGTGTACACCAGCTATTCTCAACCTTGGGGTCGGGACCCCAATTGGGGTCGCGAGATGATTTCTGGGGGTCGCCAAATCATTTTGGAAGTCAGCTCTGTCTCCACTGTGTTAAAGTGTTCATGTGTTAATGTGTTTTAGTCTTTTTGGTCACTTAATGTCTTTTTTGTCATTTTGTGTGTTATTTTGGTCATTTTGTGTCTTTTTTGATCATTTTGTGGTCATTTTGTGTCTTTTTTTGATCATTTTGTGTCTTTTTTGGTCATTTTGTGTCTTTTTTCGATAATTTTGTGGTCAATTTGTGCCTTTTTTGGTCATTTTGTGTCTTTTTTTAGTCATTTTGTGTTTTTTTTTGGATAATTTTGTTTCTTTTTTGGGTCATTTTGGGTCTTTTTTGGTCATTTTGTATCTTTTCTGGTCATTTTGTCTTTTTTGGTCATTTTGTGTCTTTTTTTTATCATTTTGTGGTCAATTTGTGTCTTTTTTTTATCATTTTGTTTCCTTTTTTTGGTCATTTTGTGTCTTTTTTTAGTCATTTTGTGTTTTTTTTGGATAATTTTGTTTCTTTTTTGGGTCATTTTGGGTCTTTTTTGGTCATTTTGGGTCTTTTCTGGTCATTTTGTCTTTTTTGGTCATTTTGTGTCTTTTTTTTATCATTTTGTAGTCAATTTGTGTCTTTTGTGTTCATTTTTTTTCCCTTTTTTTGGTCATTTTGTTTCTTTTTTGGGTGATCTGAACTGTGCGTGTGAGATTGTGGTCAGTGAGTGGGGGTCGCGGACAACATGCATGTTAAATTGGGGGTCACGACTCAAAAAGGTTGAGAACTACTGCTGTACACAAAGGCCTCTTGTTTAAACACTAACACTATTTTTCTTTGCATTATAACAAATGTATAATTCCTACGTGTGTTTAGCATTGCAGGTTACTTCATCCCTCAGAACACAGTCATCATTCCTAATCTGTATGGGGCTCACCATGACCCCACAGTGTGGACCGACCCATACAGCTTCAGACCAGGTAGAGCTCTGACTCTGAGGTGAATTGCTTCCTTTTACTCGGCTCAGCAGATCTCAAATAAAGTAGCTACTCTTTCTCTCTTTCAGAGCGCTTCCTGGAGGGAGGAGGAGGCTCCACCCGGGCCCTGATCCCTTTCGGAGGGGGGGCCCGGCTCTGCTTGGGGGAGTCTGTCGCCAAAATGGAGCTCTTTCTGTTCACTGCCTACTTGCTGAGAGACTTCCAGTTCCTCCGTCCGGAGGGCGAGGCCTCGCTGCCCGACCTGAGGGGAGTAGCTAGTGTTGTACTCAAGGTCAAGTCCTTCACAGTGGTAGCACGTCCAAGACCCGGCACCAATCTCTGAACAGGCTGTACTGCTTATTTGTTGCTTAAATATTGAGCGTTTGTGTGAAAACTACTTTTTTTGCATGTAAAAATAAGTACAGAACCTTCATGTCAAAGTTTCTCATCAATACTTCTTTTTGGCTGTAGCATTGGACATCCTGATTAACCCATTGACGCCTAAAACTGCCTGTAAAACCTCTGGCCTATTTTAAAATAACCCCCTAAAACCTGAAGTTTTTCTGGAAATTCAACAGAAGTGTCAACGCTTCTACTAAATAATAGATTTTTCAGCCTCTGTAGCAGATAGAAATGAAATTCAACAAGTATTTGAGAGCTTAAACAAATACTACAAAACGACGTATCTGCTTTCCAGGCTTCAATGGGTTAAAACAGTCTTGTAATAGATAGATGGATGGATGGATGGATAGATGGATAGATGGATAGATAGATAGATAGATAGATAGATAGATAGATAGATAGATAGATAGATAGATAGATAGAATTTGGTTGTCACAGCAGTCCGGTATTCAAGTACAATAAAATACAATAGAATACAATAGAATAAGATACTGAGGTAGCATAAATAAAAACAACAATAGAAAAAAACACAGAATAGAACAAGAACACTTAAGAAGTTAATAAAAAAGAAGATCAGTTGGTAGGATGGCAAGATGATGGTAATTATACTGATGATATGATGGCAACAATGCTATAGTGAGTAGATGGTATATAATTGTAATAATAGTACAGTATATAGTATATAATGTGTAATAATAAATAAATAAATAGTAACAATATAAAATAAAATTAAATGGGTTGTAATGGGTTCATAACTCTATATTGAAATGATCAACTCAGTTATCTCATAATAACAAGTCTTAACCCAAATGAGACCGAAGCAAACAGCATTAAAGTTATATATGCAGATATAATGAGCCTTAACATCACCAGTGGAGGGAATTACAGGAATTACAGGAATTACAGGAATGGTCAATGAGGTGATCATTTCTCCATACCAGAAACAGAAAGTGAGGAGCCGTCAGAAGGAAAGTTTGAACAAATGAACTGTGTTCAGGGGGAATGAAAACATTAATCAACCCAGGGTTTGTTTAAGTTACTTAAACTGAAACTGCTCAAATACTGCAGTGAAAGTAGAATATCAGCCATATAAGAGTGACAGCACCACCCAGTGGACAAACACAGAATATACTACTGAAACTGAAATAACTTCCCTCCTGTGGAAAATGTTCAGTTCAGCTGCTGAGGCACTTCTTGTACAAGTTTCTGCATTTACACACATTTGATACAGAATTTGGCATTTATAGAGAAGTTGTACCAATCACAAATCTTAATTTACTAATTAATTAGATATGTAATAAATAAAGTAATGAATTAATTCATTGAAATGATTACATTACATTACATGTCATTTAGCAGACGCTTTTGTCCAAAGCGACTTACAATAAGTACATTCAACCTGCAAATACAGTGTATAAGGGTTTAGAACATTATGATATATAAAGAGTATATAAAGAATATAAAAAATATAAAAAGCATGTCTTCACACGATATAGGGATGAAAACGGGTGTGTAAAATGACAGTAGGTGGTTATTGTTGACGTTTTATTTTTTAAATGTGTTACTATTTTTTCTTTTTTGTGTGTTATTGTTGTTTGTTTATTGTTGTCTCATTATGACTACATGGGTGTATGTGTACTTATGTGTTTGTAAGTTAATAACAAGTTATGTGTGTTAATAATGAGTTTATAAACTACATTACTATGTGTTATACATACATATATATAAATATTATTGTTATATAACTGAATATAGTAAATTAACATAGGGAGAAGGATTTAATAAGCTTTGACTCCTTTTGAACACAAATAAGTGTTGAGTCTTGTTGTTGTTTCATTTGTGTTGTTGTCTTGTATTTATTGTTGTTCGTTTGTTTTTAAATGTTCATCTTTTATTTTGTGTTCAATTAAATTCTCAATCAATCAATCAATCAATCAATCACTCAATCAATCAATCAATCAATATTTCCATGCTCAGTTATGTCTTGTTGACGCAATTTTGGGGTTGATACCAATTGTTGCACAGATTTGTTGCTGGGGACTAACATTATTGTACCTGAATTGGGTTTATTGAATCCACAAGAGTCTCATTTTTTCAGCCATACACAATTTATGCAATTCACAGTCTGTTTCGAGACCCCAAAAAACATTCAAATAAAATAGAGGAAAATAACACATTTTACTTAATGAGGAAAATCTGAGGAGGGAAGGCTTGTGGGTACCATAGAGCCCATTTTCATTGAGATGTCTTGAGGTCAGAGGTCAAGTGATCACTTTGAAAATTGCCATGCTAGTTTTTTTCACTTGCTCAAATAGAGCCTAACTTTGGAGCATTATTTCATCCCCTTCCCCAAAATATTTTCTCAAATCAACATGGGCTTCTCATTGGCTGGTCACGGGCTGGTGAGTCATTTCCTGAACACTTGTTTTTGAAGAAAACTTCTCCCTTCAGATGATTTAGCAATAACGTCAAAAATATCCGCAATGACATCTGAGAGAAGAATGGATTGCTTTTTATTTTTAAGACTTTGTCTACTTTGTCTCACACAGGCTGCAGATGGACTTCAGGCCTCTGGTAATTACATAATGTAGAAAATGTTCTCTTGTTAATCTGTTTTATGTTTGTTTTATGATATGACTTAATAACTCTAGACTCTCTGACCTTATTTACAAAATGTTGCAATGCTTGGATGTAAAAAAAAGAGGTAATTTTACACTATTAAAAATACTTAAACTGAATGTTTACAATACATATAAAAGTGAAACCTATTGATAAAATTACTCAAGTACAAGTGAACTTACTTGTAAGTACTAAAAATGTACTGATTTAAAAAATAAAAAGGTCAGTTAAAGTGTATTGTGACAAAATGTTTCTGCATTACATCTAAACTAACAATAACTAACAACTGGACAACGCAGCGGGTGCAACAAGCCCAAAAAATGAAATAGCCTGCAACTTCTTATTGGAAAAAACAACAACACAGATTAAAGTTACCTGCCTAGCAATGTAGATGTTCTCAGCAGTAGGATTGTTCTCGTACTCACATGTCTGACAGAAAGTCTTGTGCACCTTAAAGTCTTCCACAATCTTCTCCATGTCCATCTTCTCAGCTCGTTCCTTCTCATAGCGTGATATATATTTATATAACCGGTCCACTCAGCCTCTCTGGTTCCACGTGAAGAAGAAGTTTATCAATGAACACAGAAGTCATCACTTGTAGGATTCAACTTGAGCATAATAACATGAAAGTCATACCCAGCATGCACCTGTTCAGACAGGGATGTGTATTATTTTTGTTATTATGATGTATTATGATGTTATTGTGGTGCACAACATAATTCTTCTTCTTTTAACTATGTCAAGGAACAATATTGCTTACTTTAACTCATTTATGCATTTTTCATTATATTGGAGAGGCAGATTACATAAAGTTTACTGATGCAACTGGATATTTATCTAAGTACTTAAAATGTATATATCTATATATGTGTGTGTGTGTGTGTGTGTGTGTGTGTGTGTGTGTGTGTGTGTGTGTGTGTGTAAAATTACTGATTAAAACTACTAAAGTTCCCAAAAACTAGCCTATTCTGTTGCAGTTAAAAAAAAAAAAAAGTAAATGTAACTGCAGACTTGTGATTCAATCACTTGTTTCAAGCAAGTCCCAAGTCACTTTTCATTGTGCAAGCCGAGTCAAGTCAAGTCGCAAGTCAAGCAACATGACAAAACATAATTATTCAACTGAAGTCCGTGGTTTGCAGCTAGCGTTAGCAACGGACTAATTTGAGCTTACATCAGCTACAACAGACAGGTACCGATCCGGTGAGTCTTCAAATGATGAATTCAGTTTGGTGTTGTTGTTGTTGTTGTTGTTGTTAGTCTGGCTGGCAGAAACATTTTGAGCAGTTCGCCTTGACATATGAAACTTTTGTAGTGACTTGGTAAGGAGATATTATGATGATGATGATGATGATGATAATGTGACCCACAGACCTTCAGGTGAGTTTGACTGACAGGATAGTCATCCAATCAGGACATTCCCTGTGTTGCTAGGTAACCAGTGATTCCCAAAGATCCAAGGGGGGTCGCGAGGCCCTCTTGATTTTAAGGGGTGTGTAATAAATCTAATGTGTTGAATATAGATGAGTCAGCATTTATTTAATTAGTGGGACAAAAACAACTAAATAAGGGCTACATTAAACGTTTATTCATTTATTTAAATAGAAAAATCACTCTAGAAAAGTTTAAAATAAAGGCTATATCGCGAGAATAAGGACATGTGTAACATCCCTCCTGCAGTATACACAGGTAACCTCACCTAGCGGTAACCTCACCTAGTGGTAACCTCACCTAGCGGTAACCTCACCTGGCGGTAACCTCACCTAGAGGTAACCTCACCTAGTGGTAACCTCACCTAGAGGTAACCTCACCTAGAGGTAACCTCACCTAGAGGTAACCTCACCTAGTGGTAACCTCACCTAGCGGTAACCTCACCTGGCGGTAACCTCACCTGGCGGTAACCTCACCTAGAGGTAACCTCACCTAGTGGTAACCTCACCTAGAGGTAACCTCACCTAGAGGTAACCTCACCTAGTGGTAACATCACCTAGTGGTAACCTCACCTAGAGGTAACCTCACCTAGTGGTAACCTCACCTAGAGGTAACCTCACCTAGTGGTAACCTCACCTAGAGGTAACCTCACCTAGTGGTAACATCACCTAGTGGTAACCTCACCTAGAGGTAACCTCACCTAGTGGTAACCTCACCTAGAGGTAACCTCACCTAGTGGTAACCTCACCTAGAGGTAACCTCACCTAGTGGTAACATCACCTAGTGGTAACCTCACCTAGAGGTAACCTCACCTAGTGGTAACCTCACCTAGAGGTAACCTCACCTAGTGGTAACCTCACCTAGAGGTAACCTCACCTAGTGGTAACCTCACCTAGTGGTAACCTCACCTAGCGTTAACCTCACCTAGCGGTAACCTCACCTAGCGGTAACCTCACCTAGTGGTAACCTCAACTAGTGGTAACCTCACCTAGCGGTAACCTCAACTAGCGGTAACCCCACCTAGCAATGGGGGGTCGCCAAAGTTTACAATGGTAAAAACGTGGGTCCCTGAAGAAAAAGGTTGGAAACTTGTGTAAACGATAACAACTTTGAATATGTTTTTAATATTGTAAGCCTATATCTCATATTTAAACTGAAAAATTAAAATGGATAAAGATAAGTCATTTTAGTCATCATGTCTCAAGTTAAGTCAAGTCACAAGTCCTTAACTTCAAAGTCCAAGTTGAGTCTCTCTCAAGTCATTTAATTTCTGTCAAGTCAAGTTACAATCCATTAACCCTATAAAGCCTGAACCATGAAATAATTGCCAGAAAATTCAATTAAGTGCTTATTAACCTGCTGACAAATTAAAAAAAAACAAATAAATTGCATATATGAATTCTAATCTTTATCATATTTGATACATCAGGTCTTTTTGTGCAATTTGTTGCTCACAGTTTGTTTTTCTTGAACTAACAAAAACATATAAAACCTAACATTTTTAACCTATTAAGACTTTGACTTTTCCTTTTTCCTCAAACATGCAAAATACATATTTTTTCCATATAACACAACATCATACATCTGCAGATATGAAGTTTTTTAATGCAGCAATAACTGATCCACTCGTGGAACCTGCATATCATTTTTGCTACATCTGGTATTTTTGTGCAATTTGTTGCTCAGTTTGTTTATCTTCAACACATGTATACATCAGGTTTTTGATGATGTAGAGGTCTCAAAAATTACTGTATCTAATATGATACACTTGGCTTTATAGGGTTAAAGTCCAAGTCACATTGACTCAAACCCACAACTTTGTTAATTCAGCCGACTTCTGTCCATGTTCAGTTCATGATGGAGGGTCACCAACTAGCTCAAGACTTGAAATTTTTCCTTTTTTTCTTTTTCTCTTCTCCAGCAGATGGAGGTGGCCTGGTGATGGTGGCCTTACTGGGAGATAGTATCACATTGCCATGTGCCATCCCCTCCATTAGATCCTGCTCCACTGTTAACTGGAACATGTTTGGACGGTTTGGATCAGTGGACGCGGTGGTGACGGCTGGAGAAGTGACTGATCCGAACACCTTCAGGCTGCTGAAGGACTGCTCTCTGCACATTAATCACCTGGTGCTCCAAGATGCACGACTCTACTCCTGTCACAGTGGAGCGCTCAATTCAACTGTTTCTGTCCAGATTCTTGAAGGTACGTAAGGGTCAAGGTTATAATAGTTTTGGATTTTTCAATAGTTTTAGTTTTAATTTCGTTGTGCATTTTTGTTTTCAAATTCAGTTAGTTTTAGTTATTTTTTAGAGTGAGTTTTCTAGTTTTAGTTTAGTTTTTAATTTTTGAAAATGCTTAGTTTTAGTTTAGTTTTTATTAGTTTTAGTGTTAGTTTTAGTTTTTTTGTAATGGGCTATGTGTTGGGTGCCAGATTCAAAGAGGTCATAATCAATTTTGCCTTTATTTCCTTTGGTTTATCATCTCAGCCCCAATAAGGTTATTAACTCTTACAGTTCCGGGTGTTTTGAATTTTGGTTCTAGTGTAAACATCCCAGTCTCAGTAAACATATTCACCATGTGTTGCATGTTCAAATAGAAACACTGAATTATGAATGAAAATAGTTGACAAAAACGAAAACTAAAGACGTTTTCACTATAATTTTAGTTAGTTTTAGATAGTTTTGTAACCACGCAATACACTTTCAGTTAGTTATTGTATTTTTATTTTTATTTCAGTTAATGAAAATCTTTTTTCAATTCTAGTTTTCGTTATTTCGTTAGTTTTCGTTAACTATAATAACCTTGGTAAGGGTTATACTATTCTTGAACTATTTTAAGTCATAAGAACCCAGACCCAGTTATCCTAGGAAAATTATGGGGGATATACCAGACCTTGTGGACCACATAGAACACATTTATGATGGGTTTTTTTTAATTCTACCCCTAAATGTCAAAGATCTGTGATGTGACATATATACGCTACATTGGGCGTTTATTTTTTTTTGTTTTAAAATAAGAAATATCATAAACATAAATACAATAGACACATTTTCTGCGCACAGAGACACAAATTTGCCTTTTTCTTTGCATCTCCACATCATTTATCAAAATTGTGACATTAATAGTGCTGTTTAACACATTTTTTTCAGATTTGTTTTGTGTCTTTTTTGGTCATTTTGTGTCTTTTTTGATCATTTTGTGGTCAATTTGTGTCTTTTTTTGATCATTTTGTGTCTTTTTTTAGTCATTTTGTGTCTTTTTTGATCATTTTGTGTCTTTTTTGGTCATTTTGTTTCCTTTTTTTGGTCATTTTGTTTCTTTTTTGATCATTTTGTGTCTTCTTTTGGTCATTTTGTTTCCTTTTTTTTTTCAGATTTGTTTTGAAGTAACAAAAGTTAATGTAAATACAGGACATTAAAGGGTTAGAATTGTTAAATGGATTTAAATGTAGCCTCGTAACAAAAAATAAGCTTTTTGAAATTAGCCTCTTTTTCACATTTTCCCTTCTTGTCAAAGTCACATGACCACCTCACCAGGATGTGGAGTATACGTCGCTTAGGGATTTAATGAGTTAATGTGAAGCATAAAGCTGAATATGGGAGATTCTAGAAGATTTAAAGTGTTTGTTACACGGGTGTCACCATAGGTTCTTATGGGTTAAGTCAATATCACAGTAGTAATGTTTTTCTTTTCATTCACCAGTTGTGAGCTCAACTCCTGATGACAAAAAAATAGAGCTTCAGTGTTTCCTCAATACGTATAAAGGATCTCCCCCTTGTACCAACAAAGGGATGCATGTCAAGTGGAGCACTGAAGATAACACACCACGAAATGGGAATAGATTTCGCTTTGAAAGTCCATCTGGATGCCTCTCTAAACTGTTTATCACTGTAAAACCCACCGACCACCAGAGAACATGGACATGCCAGCTGCATCAGAACGACACAGTGAAGGCCTCCATCCTGTACACGACAACTATAAAAGGTACGAAACACCACTTCACCGTACTCTAACCCAGCTATTCTCAACCTTGGGGTCGGGACCCCAATTGGAGTCGTGAGATGATTTCTGGGGGTCGCCAAATCATTTTGGAAGTCAGCTCTGTCTCCACTGTGTTAAAGTGTTCATGTGTTAATGTGTTTTAGTCTTTTTGGTTATTTAATGTCTTTTTTTTTTGTCATTTTGTGGGTTTTTTTTTTTTGTCTTTTTTTGTCTTTTTTTTATCATTTTGTGGTCAATTTGTGTCTTTTTTGGTAATTTTGTGTTTTTTTTCAGTCATTTTGTGTCTTTTTTGGTAATTTTGTGTCTTTTTTGATCATTTTGTGGTCATTTTGTCTTTTTTGGTAATTTTGTTTCCTTTTTTGTCATTTTGTGTCTTTTTTGGTCATTTTGTGTCTTTTTTTGATCATTTTGTGGTCAATTTGTGACTTTTTTGCTCATTTCGTGTCTTTTTTGGTCATTTTGTGTCTTTTTCGATCATTTTGTGTCTTTTTTGGTCATTTTGTTTCCTTTTCTTGGTCATTTTGTGTCTTTTTTTGGTAATTTTGTGTTTTTTTAGTCATTTTGTGTCTTTTTTTTAATCATTTTGTGGTCATTTTGTCTTTTTTGGTAATTTTGTTTCCTTTTTTGTCATTTTGTGTCTTTTTTGGTCATTTTGTGTCTTTTTTGATCATTTTGTGGTCAATTTGTGTCTTTTTTTGATCATTTTGTGTCTTTTTTTAGTCATTTTGTGTCTTTTTTGATCATTTTGTGTCTTTTTTGGTCATTTTGTTTCCTTTTTTTGGTCATTTTGTTTCTTTTTTGCTCATTTGTGTCTTTTTTGATCATTTTGTTTCCTTTTTTTGTCATTTTGTTTCTTTTTTGGGTGATCTGAACTGTGCCTGTGAAATTGTGTTCAGTGAGTGGGGGTCGCGGACAACATGCATGTTGAATTGGGGGTCGCGACTCAAAAAGGTTGAGAACTATGGATGTAAATTAAACAGTGTGGTTTAAGATGTACAAAGTGTAACCAGTGCTCCCTTCCCCCTAGACGGCATAGAGGAAGTGGTGGCTGCAGTGGGTGAGTCAGTGTCACTCTCCTGTAGCAACGATTCCTCTCTCAGTGTGGGTGGCGTGAAACGGGCTGAGGGTGAAAGGACACTGACACATCATATGTCACCTTACGAAGGCCAGACACATGTGATTAATGACTCATCTCTGGTTATTAGTAAAGTGAGCGCTCTGCATGCTGGGGACTACCAGTGTTCATGGTACACTGGTCAGTTGAACAAGATCAGGCTGTATACTCTGGATGGTGAGTGTTGAAATAAAACAGCCAGAACAGAGCATGCACTTTATTTACCATTAAAACCAACCTGGTCTCACAGAAATCCGTGAAATAGCCACGGATTTCGCTTAACTCAAAATCCGTGGAATAGCCACGGAATCGCTCAAATTTCCGTGAAACTGAGACGGATTTCGCTACAATGCAAGTTAATGACAGTCATATCCCGTGGCTATTCCAACATACAAAGTGATTATGTACATTCACTGAGTGAAGATTTAGAAAATAAAACATATATTTCTCGCTAGAAATGTGATCAAAATCCATTTTTATGCAGAAACTAAGTCAAAATATTGATTTTTCACTAAAAATGAGAGAACTGTCCGCCATGTTTTTTATTCTGACCGCTGGGACCTTGAAAGTCACGTGACTTGGAACAAACCAATAGGAACAAATATCCATGGAATAGCCACGGGATATGACTGTCATTAACTTGCATTGTAGCCAAATCCGTGTCAGTTTCACGGAAATTTGAGCGATTCCGTGGCTATTCCACAGATTTTGAGTTAAGCGAAATCCGTGGCTATTTCACGGATTTCTGTGAGACCAGGTTGGAAATAAAACAGCCAGAACAGAGCATGCACTTTATTTACCATTAAACATTTTCCCTCATGTCTCTCTCTACAGTAACTTCAGAGCATGGGCCAGGAGGAGATAATCTCACTTTGACATGTGTGCTTAGCTGCTCTAATGAATGTGGGAAAGACTTCAATCTAACCTGGTCGGGAGGCAGCCCAAACAGCTGGCAGAGCGGCTTAATAAATGCTGATGACACTCTTACAAACCGGCTATTTCTCCCTTTAATTTCAACGACTGATGAGATAACCTGCTCTGTGCATAGAGAGGGTGAAGTGATGGCGTCTATGAAGTGGCGTACAGTTAACTGTAAGTATGCATCAGGCTGTTGTTGCATTTTCTGCTAAATGAAACCCACACACGAGACAAAATGCATCCTAATTTCTGAGTAAACTGCAAAAAAAGTATAATTATTTTGTGTCTACAGCTCTGCAAACACCTGCATGGGTAGCCCTTCCTTTAGCTCTTCTGATATGTATAACTGCTGGAGGACTCTGCATCATGTACATGAAGAGGAAGCGCAACAAGGATGCAGGTAGTGAATGTTTGTGGAGCCGCAAAACCCGCAGTGTGACCAGTGTACACTGTAAAAAAAATCTGTTTAATTTACGGTAAAATAGCTGTGGTTGCCGGAATTTCACCGTAAAAAATACAGGGAGTTTTCTACTGTAATTTTAAATGTAAAAATCAGCAAAAACTGTAATTTAGACTGAGTAGTGCCTTTATTTTTAGGGTGATTGTGTCCTTGTGACATTATGGTATTTCTCCATTCATTTTATATGAAAAAACTGTGTTTTCTACAGTCTAAAAGTTTTGCATTATTCCTTGATTTACGGTAATTACAAGCATCTACTATGGTGATATTACATTTTTAATTTTACGCCCTATTTCTGATGCAATTTGACAGTGTTTTACTGTAATTTTTACAAACATTTTTTACAGTGTATGACTGTGTTTTCAGAACCTTGATGGAAATTGAATAGTAGTTGTTTTATGTCTTTCTGTTCGCAGGGAATGAACAGACCAGTATTGATATGGTAAGAGACAAAACATAAAATAACTGTTGTCAGGCTGTTATAATAATAATAATGCAATAACTCCAGTGTTCCTCCTCACAGACTCATGTTTACGAAGTCATTCAGGATGAAAATAATGAGGAAGCACACCAGCAAAGTCAAACCAAAAGAGGACGTGCCACCACCTCTGACAGTTTCTATGACCTATTACAGGCTGTTAACTGAAAATAAATAAAAATGTCTCATAAACATGCACTAAAAATCTGTTGTTTTTTTAAAGGAATATTTTATTGTAAAAGATAGGAAAGCCGATCAGTGTTGCATCAACAATAGATTTTATTAAAAGATTACACTTGTCTCCATTTAATTGAAAATAATACAGATGATTAGGTATATTAACACAAAGGTAATAAGGAGGAATCTTTTCATTTTGTAAAAAGAGAGGGTAGCATTTCCCATGTTGCACTAACCTACATATTTTCCATGTTGCTACATATAAGTCTCAGTCAGTCTTGGCAAGAAAAACACTTTACAGGTTATTAGATGTAATACATGTAAACACGATGCATAAATGTAAGCAGTAAATTCATCTTAGACATCAAAGATTTTTGAATTTTGTGAGGAATCTTCTTTGTCCTGAGCAGATTGAAAATCACTAATACTGGACTGCAATGAAGGAGAGAAATTTGTTATTTATGGGCAGTAAAAATACAATTTTAAGATAATTATTGAAATATCCTATGCTGCATCTTTTGGTTTTTGGTTAAAGTATACTTCAGCTATGAACTCCTGGTAGCATTTGCTATCTGCATACACTACCCCAATTTTTCCAGTTTTTTATTGAAATTCAAGCAGTTCAAGTCAAATGAACAGCTTGAAAGGGTCCAAAGGTAAGTGGTGAACTGCCAGAGGTAAATAAAAAAAGGTAAGCTTAACCAAAACTGGAAAATAATGTACATTTCAGAATTATACAAGTAGGCCTTTTTCAGGGAACAAGAAATGGGTTAACAACTTAACTCTATGGAGTCTTGGGCTATTTTGTCCATTTTTGAATTCTTTTCATGTCTTTGTAAGTCACTTTGTGTCTTTTTTTAGTCATTTTGGGTCTTTTGGTGTCTTTTTTTTTGTCATTTTGTGTCTTTTTTAGTCATTTTGTGTCTTTTTTAGTCCTTTAATCCAACATAAAATGTGATTTTGAATCTTTTTTTTACTTTCAAAACACTATCATGCTCAATAAAGAATTTTAAATGTTGCAAATGTGCATTAATTTCAGAGTACACTGAGACATTAAACTGCATCATTTTCAGTAAAATTCTGGAAAAGTTGGAGTGTTCTAAAACTTTTGACCAGTAATGTATATTTTCAACATTTACATTTAGATCCAACATTTGGATTCAAAATGTAATAATTAGATTTAACTATTCTTTTTTTTTCTTTCTTTCTTTTTTTTTTTTTTTACATATAAACATATTTTTTGAAAACTACATAAAGCCTAACATGTTGCCTTACACAGCAGGGAATTTGTGACTACATTTTTATATTTGATTCCCTTCAGTTTTGGCTATTTTGACATCACAAGTTAAAGTATCATTTTTTACTTACAAGTACACAGGCCTTCGACTGGGGAATACATGCTGTTGATTCGTCGGTTTGTATCCCCTGTGAGATAAAGATAGAAACAGTCAGTTAGAGGTAAACAGCAGCAGAGGTTACTGTGGTTGGACTAAAAACCATCATGAGAGAATAACACGAAGCTCTGCTCACCGTCTGAAGCGGAAGGATCCACAATCTCATAAAAACATGACAGATCTGATTGACAGCAAGAGAAGACAAAGCTATGACACCACTTTCAGACACTGCATTGTTCATCATGTGAATTAAATAATAGCTCAAACCTGCTGGGTGCCTTATCGGTAGAGGTCTGTGGACATTACGTCTGCGGTAAATGAACAGTCCAATCAGAGCAGCTATAACGGCGATCCCAATAATGACTGAAGCCACAACAGCAGCAGTTAATGCTCCACTGCTCACCTCCTTCCTGCTCACCTGGATCATGGCAGTGGTTGTCAGTGCTGGGGAAGACAGGAAGCACATCTAAGCATTTAAAATCATCACATCCAACAGTATTATTAGGGCCTCGGGGCAATCGCACCGAGCACTGGTCCCATCCAGCAATATCTGCAGGGACCAGTGCTGCACTACTGTTATACTGTGGATTTCTTCTTATTCCTCTTCCGGACGCAATTTCGTCCCGCTACTAGTCCTACAACTTGAAGAGTTGCAGGACAAATTATATATCAAAACGTGCGGTTTGATCGGGATCGGTGTGCTATTACTTTTCTCTACAGAATATGAAAACTGCTCAAAATTTTGCATTGAAATGAATGGGACGGCCGAAAGAAAATGAGCGAAAAAGAACAATCATTGGAGATTTTCAAACGTCTACTTCTCCGGCATAATTTCACCTAGAGACTCCATTTAAACTTTAAACAGTAGACACAAGTCTTGTGTATCGGTGTATTAATTTGCGTTTCGATAGGTCATATAGTTTTTTATCAATCCCTGTTCAATGACCATGATCATTTTTGGAGAAATTCTGAGATTATAATGGGTGTGTATTGCACGGAATGTTCGTGTCAGAGTGTGTGATGTCATCGCTCAGAGTGTAGAGGGAGAGGTAAAACTGTCAAAAAAAACATTTGAAAACTGCGCTCCAGGCCGCAAATTCCACTCTACAGAAATAATTTATACATAGAAACGTAGGAAAATTAGTCTTCTCCCTCACAATCCTCTGGTAAAGCTGTCAGAGTTATAGTTTGGGCGTAGGACACACAGATGCGCCACCAACACCACCAACAGCCTCATTGGCTCCCATATTAAAAATGCAGGAAGATATCGGAAAAAAGGAAGATGGAACAGTGTTTTTAGATCGCTCTAACAAAGCTATTTTTTAATTTTTCTTAAAAAAAATCATATGTAGACGTTCAGGAAGAACTCAGGACGCTCAAAGTGAAGTCGGATCAATGATAGGTATTATGGTTTTGCCAAAAATGCTTTCTGTTCACACACACACACACACCGGCAGTAGCCCCCGTGGCCCTTTCAAAATTTCCCCAGAGGAAATTTTCTAGTTACTGATACAATTCAATTTCGATGTAAAATATTACAGATTTTGTTGCAATACCTGGAAGTGTTGTGGCCACAGTAACATCTTCCGCTCCTTAAAGGAAATAGATAGATATATAAATGAGTTATGCTTTTTGTCATTTGTTGCCAGTGATATAACCAAAATGTTTAAAATCTTACCTTGGACCTTTAGATTCATTTCAAAGCAGCGCTGACTTTTTCCAAGCATGTACTCACATCTGTACCAGTCACTTTCATTCACAGAGCGGATAGTTAATACTGTCCCATTAATAACCACCCCTTTAGCATTGACAGGTACTGATTTGCCTCCTTTCAGCACGGCCCAGGAGATGTTCTGTGCTGATGGTGTGTTCACTGGGCAGGTCAGGTTAACGGGTGTACTTGGTGCTGCTTTCACTGCTCGAAGGATTTTGCAGTCTGTAAGAAAGTGAGATTTGTGTTATACATGAATGGGCTTTTTTTGTAAAACAGTGAGAATAAGAAAAATATGATGTGTTGTCTTACCGTGTACTTTTAAAGATATGTTTTTTACCATAATACAGTCCCAGCCTTTCCAGATTTCACATCCGTACAGTCCCTCATCAGACTTTTGAGATTTTGTCAGAAAAAGAGACATTTTTCCATTTCGATCCTTCTGCCATTTCACACGTTCAGCATCCTGGATTTTGGAGGTTTGAGGCCTGGCAAGGAGAACCTTCATCTGACTTTTATCTGTGGCATATTTAATTAATTTGACTCTCTTGCATCCCTCCATTACATTTGAGTCAAAACAAGGGAGAACCACATCTTCTTCCTTCGAAGCATGCACCAGCACTGGTGAGATGTCTTAATAAAAAAAAGAAAGGTAAGATTTTGTTTAAGGTAAAATCCAGAGTACATAAAGCATCTACAAAAAATCCTTCGTCCCCTCTGCAATAATCACCCTGAACAACAAAAAATTAACTCTCTGTTGCTTTTAACAGCCCCCCCTCCTCCTTTTTAGCATGATTGTACACATTTTTGTGTTTTTAATGTTTGTTTGTTTCTTAGTGTTTTTATATGAGCCTGTCAAAAACGAATTTCTGTCACTCGTGACAGACAATAAAGTTCTATCTATCTATCTATCTATCTATCTATCTATCTATCTATCTATCTATCTATCTATCTATCTATCTATCTATCTATCTAGCATGCAGTGTCAGAGCTGTAAGGTAGAATATTCAAGATTTCACAATAATATAATACTGTATAAATATACAATAGAGGCAGATGTAGTAATTAAAAACTGATTAAACCTCTAAAATTTAATCCGAGTCACAGTTTATACTTATAGTTTATCCACTGACTGCAAAGCAACACATTTTGAATTTGGTAAGGATATATTTAATTGAAATACTCACCTCTGCACTCTGATATGACTATTAGCAAAACTAATAGCAGGAGACACTGTGAATAAAAATGTGCCATTTTCATTGTAATGTAGCCGAGTGGAGTGACAAAGGGCTATTTTCTTCTAAAGATTTTTTTTTTTTGTCTCCACCTATTCTCAGTTCTCTTAAACA
This sequence comes from Centropristis striata, assembly GCF_030273125.1. Classification (NCBI taxonomy): domain Eukaryota; kingdom Metazoa; phylum Chordata; class Actinopteri; order Perciformes; family Serranidae; genus Centropristis; species Centropristis striata. The sequence goes on along the minus strand of NC_081524.1, from coordinate 39,920,365 downwards.
TCCCAGAACCTGAAACTAGCAGCACAGTCAAACAATAGTTTTTGTTCTGTTTCTGGGATTATGTGGCCAACAGAGCCACCGTGTGGGAAGAACAGACATTACATCACATCCACAAATGGAACATTAGAGTATATTGAGCTCACATTTAACCCTATAAAGCCAAGTGTATCATATTTGATACACACGTTTTTGAGACCTCTAAATCATCAGTGTGACTTTTTTTTTTTCTTGAAAAACCTGATGTATACATGTGTTGAAGAAAAACTTATATAAACACCAGATGTAGCCCAAATAATTAGCAGGTTCCACTGGTGGATCCATCATTGCAGCATGAAAACTTCATATCAGCAGATGTATGATGTTGTGTTATTTGGAAAAAAAATATTTTGTATGTTTGAGAAAATTTTTGAAAGGAAAGTCAAAGTTTAATTGGTTAAAAATATTTTAAGGTTGCACGAAAAGACCCGGTGTATCAAATATGATGCAAATTAGAATTCATACATGCAAATTGATATTGATTTTTTTTGTTTTTGTTTTTTTGGTTAGCAGGTTCAATAAACATAAATAGAATCTTCTGGCAATTGTTTCATGGTTCAGGCTTTATATGGTTAAATGTGAAAGGAAATGAAAAAGAAAAGCACTTTCTCCCCCTTTATTACCATCACAGAGGAGCCATTGAGCAAGGCATTCAACCCCAGCAACTTCAGTGGAGATTGGCTGGTCGGCCTGACTGTGGGCAGCCTCCATGCAGGAGGAGAAGATTTCTGGAGCCAGCAATGATCTTGTTCATCCTAAATATAAGCTGTGGTACACAGAAATAAAACCATGTACCAGTTTGCTGATCTAAATTACAATAACTACAGTATTAGATCATGTTGAAGTACATTTCCTTGCTTTTCCAGGGGTTTAGTAGAAGAGAGAGCATGCAGATGCATTGATATGGGTAAAGTGAATTTGGAAAGCGCCCGTTCACTGGACCAGCCTTTTCCGGAGTTTATAAAAAGATCTCTTATTTTTTTTATTCAGACATGTTTCACAAGCAGATTATTTCTGCAGAGTAATGTAATGCATCATTCTTACTTCCTTAACTACAATGCCAACTTGTTTTTAAACCATTAGATTCATCACGTTTCTACATTTGAGCTCAATATTTGCCATTTCACAGACAGCATATAGTCTGTATGCAGCAAAACAACAACTATTTATCTGTATTATCTGGTCACATTCAGGCTGTGAGTGCATGCGATGATGTGCATTCACTAGTTGACCTTTTTCTGCAGCCTTAAACACCACAGAGGAACCTGAATAACACTATCTGAAACTCTGTAACTACACTTCCTCTTGTGGCTCAATTTAGAGAAACGGCATCATAGCGCCCGATACTTTCAGTCTCCACTGGCTCTCAGCTCTGTGCACAGAAATGGACCACACTGCCCAAGGTTAGTTTGCCCTTTTTTCTGTTAAATCTGCTTGTCATCTGATGAGTTTTAAATCATCTTGTATCTTATTTCACAGGAGGTAAAGCATACGGTCTTCTCAAGTCTCAACAGGAGGAAAAA